>NC_052088.1:40866564-40872994 GCF_015852505.1 Tachyglossus aculeatus | reverse complement strand
CTAACCTAACCCTAACCCTAACCCTAACCCTAACCCTAACCCTAACCCTAACCCTAACCCTAACCCTAACCCTAACCCTAACCCTAACCCTAACCCTAACCCTAACCCTAACCCTAACCCTAACCCTAACCCTAACCCTAACCCTAACCCTAACCCTAACCCTAACCCTAACCCTAACCCTAACCCTAACCCTAACCCTAACCCTAACCCTAACCCTAACCCTAACCCTAACCCTAACCCTAACCCTAACCCTAACCCTAACCCTAACCCTAACCCTAACCCTAACCCTAACCCTAACCCTAACCCTAACCCTAACCCTAACCCTAACCCTAACCCTAACCCTAACCCTAACCCTAACCCTAACCCTAACCCTAACCCTAACCCTAACCCTAACCCTAACCCTAACCCTAACCCTAACCCTAACCCTAACCCTAACCCTAACCCTAACCCTAACCCTAACCCTAACCCTAACCCTAACCCTAACCCTAACCCTAACCCTAACCCTAACCCTAACCCTAACCCTAACCCTAACCCTAACCCTAACCCTAACCCTAACCCTAACCCTAACCCTAACCCTAACCCTAACCCTAACCCTAACCCTAACCCTAACCCTAACCCTAACCCTAACCCTAACCCTAACCCTAACCCTAACCCTAACCCTAACCCTAACCCTAACCCTAACCCTAACCCTAACCCTAACCCTAACCCTAACCCTAACCCTAACCCTAACCCTAACCCTAACCCTAACCCTAACCCTAACCCTAACCCTAACCCTAACCCTAACCCTAACCCTAACCCTAACCCTAACCCTAACCCTAACCCTAACCCTAACCCTAACCCTAACCCTAACCCTAACCCTAACCCTAACCCTAACCCTAACCCTAACCCTAACCCTAACCCTAACCCTAACCCTAACCCTAACCCTAACCCTAACCCTAACCCTAACCCTAACCCTAACCCTAACCCTAACCCTAACCCTAACCCTAACCCTAACCCTAACCCTAACCCTAACCCTAACCCTAACCCTAACCCTAACCCTAACCCTAACCCTAACCCTAACCCTAACCCTAACCCTAACCCTAACCCTAACCCTAACCCTAACCCTAACCCTAACCCTAACCCTAACCCTAACCCTAACCCTAACCCTAACCCTAACCCTAACCCTAACCCTAACCCTAACCCTAACCCTAACCCTAACCCTAACCCTAACCCTAACCCTAACCCTAACCCTAACCCTAACCCTAACCCTAACCCTAACCCTAACCCTAACCCTAACCCTAACCCTAACCCTAACCCTAACCCTAACCCTAACCCTAACCCTAACCCTAACCCTAACCCTAACCCTAACCCTAACCCTAACCCTAACCCTAACCCTAACCCTAACCCTAACCCTAACCCTAACCCTAACCCTAACCCTAACCCTAACCCTAACCCTAACCCTAACCCTAACCCTAACCCTAACCCTAACCCTAACCCTAACCCTAACCCTAACCCTAACCCTAACCCTAACCCTAACCCTAACCCTAACCCTAACCCTAACCCTAACCCTAACCCTAACCCTAACCCTAACCCTAACCCTAACCCTAACCCTAACCCTAACCCTAACCCTAACCCTAACCCTAACCCTAACCCTAACCCTAACCCTAACCCTAACCCTAACCCTAACCCTAACCCTAACCCTAACCCTAACCCTAACCCTAACCCTAACCCTAACCCTAACCCTAACCCTAACCCTAACCCTAACCCTAACCCTAACCCTAACCCTAACCCTAACCCTAACCCTAACCCTAACCCTAACCCTAACCCTAACCCTAACCCTAACCCTAACCCTAACCCTAACCCTAACCCTAACCCTAACCCTAACCCTAACCCTAACCCTAACCCTAACCCTAACCCTAACCCTAACCCTAACCCTAACCCTAACCCTAACCCTAACCCTAACCCTAACCCTAACCCTAACCCTAACCCTAACCCTAACCCTAACCCTAACCCTAACCCTAACCCTAACCCTAACCCTAACCCTAACCCTAACCCTAACCCTAACCCTAACCCTAACCCTAACCCTAACCCTAACCCTAACCCTAACCCTAACCCTAACCCTAACCCTAACCCTAACCCTAACCCTAACCCTAACCCTAACCCTAACCCTAACCCTAACCCTAACCCTAACCCTAACCCTAACCCTAACCCTAACCCTAACCCTAACCCTAACCCTAACCCTAACCCTAACCCTAACCCTAACCCTAACCCTAACCCTAACCCTAACCCTAACCCTAACCCTAACCCTAACCCTAACCCTAACCCTAACCCTAACCCTAACCCTAACCCTAACCCTAACCCTAACCCTAACCCTAACCCTAACCCTAACCCTAACCCTAACCCTAACCCTAACCCTAACCCTAACCCTAACCCTAACCCTAACCCTAACCCTAACCCTAACCCTAACCCTAACCCTAACCCTAACCCTAACCCTAACCCTAACCCTAACCCTAACCCTAACCCTAACCCTAACCCTAACCCTAACCCTAACCCTAACCCTAACCCTAACCCTAACCCTAACCCTAACCCTAACCCTAACCCTAACCCTAACCCTAACCCTAACCCTAACCCTAACCCTAACCCTAACCCTAACCCTAACCCTAACCCTAACCCTAACCCTAACCCTAACCCTAACCCTAACCCTAACCCTAACCCTAACCCTAACCCTAACCCTAACCCTAACCCTAACCCTAACCCTAACCCTAACCCTAACCCTAACCCTAACCCTAACCCTAACCCTAACCCTAACCCTAACCCTAACCCTAACCCTAACCCTAACCCTAACCCTAACCCTAACCCTAACCCTAACCCTAACCCTAACCCTAACCCTAACCCTAACCCTAACCCTAACCCTAACCCTAACCCTAACCCTAACCCTAACCCTAACCCTAACCCTAACCCTAACCCTAACCCTAACCCTAACCCTAACCCTAACCCTAACCCTAACCCTAACCCTAACCCTAACCCTAACCCTAACCCTAACCCTAACCCTAACCCTAACCCTAACCCTAACCCTAACCCTAACCCTAACCCTAACCCTAACCCTAACCCTAACCCTAACCCTAACCCTAACCCTAACCCTAACCCTAACCCTAACCCTAACCCTAACCCTAACCCTAACCCTAACCCTAACCCTAACCCTAACCCTAACCCTAACCCTAACCCTAACCCTAACCCTAACCCTAACCCTAACCCTAACCCTAACCCTAACCCTAACCCTAACCCTAACCCTAACCCTAACCCTAACCCTAACCCTAACCCTAACCCTAACCCTAACCCTAACCCTAACCCTAACCCTAACCCTAACCCTAACCCTAACCCTAACCCTAACCCTAACCCTAACCCTAACCCTAACCCTAACCCTAACCCTAACCCTAACCCTAACCCTAACCCTAACCCTAACCCTAACCCTAACCCTAACCCTAACCCTAACCCTAACCCTAACCCTAACCCTAACCCTAACCCTAACCCTAACCCTAACCCTAACCCTAACCCTAACCCTAACCCTAACCCTAACCCTAACCCTAACCCTAACCCTAACCCTAACCCTAACCCTAACCCTAACCCTAACCCTAACCCTAACCCTAACCCTAACCCTAACCCTAACCCTAACCCTAACCCTAACCCTAACCCTAACCCTAACCCTAACCCTAACCCTAACCCTAACCCTAACCCTAACCCTAACCCTAACCCTAACCCTAACCCTAACCCTAACCCTAACCCTAACCCTAACCCTAACCCTAACCCTAACCCTAACCCTAACCCTAACCCTAACCCTAACCCTAACCCTAACCCTAACCCTAACCCTAACCCTAACCCTAACCCTAACCCTAACCCTAACCCTAACCCTAACCCTAACCCTAACCCTAACCCTAACCCTAACCCTAACCCTAACCCTAACCCTAACCCTAACCCTAACCCTAACCCTAACCCTAACCCTAACCCTAACCCTAACCCTAACCCTAACCCTAACCCTAACCCTAACCCTAACCCTAACCCTAACCCTAACCCTAACCCTAACCCTAACCCTAACCCTAACCCTAACCCTAACCCTAACCCTAACCCTAACCCTAACCCTAACCCTAACCCTAACCCTAACCCTAACCCTAACCCTAACCCTAACCCTAACCCTAACCCTAACCCTAACCCTAACCCTAACCCTAACCCTAACCCTAACCCTAACCCTAACCCTAACCCTAACCCTAACCCTAACCCTAACCCTAACCCTAACCCTAACCCTAACCCTAACCCTAACCCTAACCCTAACCCTAACCCTAACCCTAACCCTAACCCTAACCCTAACCCTAACCCTAACCCTAACCCTAACCCTAACCCTAACCCTAACCCTAACCCTAACCCTAACCCTAACCCTAACCCTAACCCTAACCCTAACCCTAACCCTAACCCTAACCCTAACCCTAACCCTAACCCTAACCCTAACCCTAACCCTAACCCTAACCCTAACCCTAACCCTAACCCTAACCCTAACCCTAACCCTAACCCTAACCCTAACCCTAACCCTAACCCTAACCCTAACCCTAACCCTAACCCTAACCCTAACCCTAACCCTAACCCTAACCCTAACCCTAACCCTAACCCTAACCCTAACCCTAACCCTAACCCTAACCCTAACCCTAACCCTAACCCTAACCCTAACCCTAACCCTAACCCTAACCCTAACCCTAACCCTAACCCTAACCCTAACCCTAACCCTAACCCTAACCCTAACCCTAACCCTAACCCTAACCCTAACCCTAACCCTAACCCTAACCCTAACCCTAACCCTAACCCTAACCCTAACCCTAACCCTAACCCTAACCCTAACCCTAACCCTAACCCTAACCCTAACCCTAACCCTAACCCTAACCCTAACCCTAACCCTAACCCTAACCCTAACCCTAACCCTAACCCTAACCCTAACCCTAACCCTAACCCTAACCCTAACCCTAACCCTAACCCTAACCCTAACCCTAACCCTAACCCTAACCCTAACCCTAACCCTAACCCTAACCCTAACCCTAACCCTAACCCTAACCCTAACCCTAACCCTAACCCTAACCCTAACCCTAACCCTAACCCTAACCCTAACCCTAACCCTAACCCTAACCCTAACCCTAACCCTAACCCTAACCCTAACCCTAACCCTAACCCTAACCCTAACCCTAACCCTAACCCTAACCCTAACCCTAACCCTAACCCTAACCCTAACCCTAACCCTAACCCTAACCCTAACCCTAACCCTAACCCTAACCCTAACCCTAACCCTAACCCTAACCCTAACCCTAACCCTAACCCTAACCCTAACCCTAACCCTAACCCTAACCCTAACCCTAACCCTAACCCTAACCCTAACCCTAACCCTAACCCTAACCCTAACCCTAACCCTAACCCTAACCCTAACCCTAACCCTAACCCTAACCCTAACCCTAACCCTAACCCTAACCCTAACCCTAACCCTAACCCTAACCCTAACCCTAACCCTAACCCTAACCCTAACCCTAACCCTAACCCTAACCCTAACCCTAACCCTAACCCTAACCCTAACCCTAACCCTAACCCTAACCCTAACCCTAACCCTAACCCTAACCCTAACCCTAACCCTAACCCTAACCCTAACCCTAACCCTAACCCTAACCCTAACCCTAACCCTAACCCTAACCCTAACCCTAACCCTAACCCTAACCCTAACCCTAACCCTAACCCTAACCCTAACCCTAACCCTAACCCTAACCCTAACCCTAACCCTAACCCTAAC
This sequence comes from Tachyglossus aculeatus, assembly GCF_015852505.1. Classification (NCBI taxonomy): domain Eukaryota; kingdom Metazoa; phylum Chordata; class Mammalia; order Monotremata; family Tachyglossidae; genus Tachyglossus; species Tachyglossus aculeatus. The sequence continues at coordinate 40,867,200 of NC_052088.1, read as the reverse complement.
CCTAACCCTAACCCTAACCCTAACCCTAACCCTAACCCTAACCCTAACCCTAACCCTAACCCTAACCCTAACCCTAACCCTAACCCTAACCCTAACCCTAACCCTAACCCTAACCCTAACCCTAACCCTAACCCTAACCCTAACCCTAACCCTAACCCTAACCCTAACCCTAACCCTAACCCTAACCCTAACCCTAACCCTAACCCTAACCCTAACCCTAACCCTAACCCTAACCCTAACCCTAACCCTAACCCTAACCCTAACCCTAACCCTAACCCTAACCCTAACCCTAACCCTAACCCTAACCCTAACCCTAACCCTAACCCTAACCCTAACCCTAACCCTAACCCTAACCCTAACCCTAACCCTAACCCTAACCCTAACCCTAACCCTAACCCTAACCCTAACCCTAACCCTAACCCTAACCCTAACCCTAACCCTAACCCTAACCCTAACCCTAACCCTAACCCTAACCCTAACCCTAACCCTAACCCTAACCCTAACCCTAACCCTAACCCTAACCCTAACCCTAACCCTAACCCTAACCCTAACCCTAACCCTAACCCTAACCCTAACCCTAACCCTAACCCTAACCCTAACCCTAACCCTAACCCTAACCCTAACCCTAACCCTAAC